>NC_052087.1:6215742-6245742 GCF_015852505.1 Tachyglossus aculeatus
AACAGAGGGGCCTCAGCCAAAGAAGCAAAGGAGTGAGTGTTAGCTTGTGTCTTCATGCCTGAACTGTAGGGGTTGTCCAGCATTTTCTTCTAGACTGTGAGCCCACTGTTGGGAAGGGACTGTCTCTATATGTTGCCAACTTGTACTTCCCAAGCGCTTAGTACAGTGCTCTGCACACAGTAAGTGCTCAATAAATACGATTGATGGATTGATTGATTAAGTACCAGGAGCTATAAAGCACTCATTCAGCTTGCTCCCTCCTACCTTACCTCACTGTCTTTCTACTAAAACCCCGTTCTCTCACTTTGCTCCTCTAATGTCTACCTAGTCAGAATATCTCAATTTCATCAATCTTGCTGCTGACCCTTACCCCACATCTTCCCTCTGGCCTGAAATTTCCTACCCCTTCCTGTACAACAAACGAAATTTCCTACCCCTTCCTATACAAAAAACCACCATTCACCCCGCTTTCAAAGCCTTATTACAATTTCATCTCTTCTAAGAAGCCTTCCCTAAGCCTTCTCCTCACCTACTCCCTCTCCCTTCAGGGTACGCACTCAGAGCTGTACCTTTTAAGTATTTGATATTCATCAAATTCCCTCCCTCAGCCCCACAGCACTTCCATACCTATAAGTAATTTATTTAATTGTCTGTCTCCCCCTCTAGATTGTAAGCTGTGTGTAGGAAACGTCTCTACCAACTCTGTTGAACTGGGGCTTAATACCATGCTTTGCACAGAGTAAGTGCTCAATATATAACACTGATTAATTGGTTATAAAAAATTAACACTTCACTTTAAATACACTTTTAACAAAGGTTAATTTATTTGGAAAATGTCCTAAAAATCCCTCAAGATATCCAAGTGTAGGGGAGGTTTGTGATCCAAGTTTCATCGCCTTATGGATACGTCCATGATACCACTCACTGTGGAGCACAGTACCTCTCCAGTGTGCCATCCCTGAGTGTGCAGTGATGTCCTTCTCACCCTGACAGTCCCTGTAGCACTTGGGGCTCACAGTCTTAATCCCCATTTGACAGACCAAGTAAGTGAGGCACGGAGAAGTGACGTGACTTGCCCAAGGTCACCCAGCAGACGAGTGGAGGAGTCACATTGGAACTCAGGTCCTTCTGACTCCCAGGTGTGTGTTTTACCCACTGAGGCCAAAACAGAAGGGGAAAGAACAGGAAGTAGAACAGGAGAAAGAGGAGGGGTGATGTAATATAATAATAATAATAATAATGGCATTTATTAAGCACTTACTATGTGCAAAGCACTGTTCTAAGCACTGGGGAGATTACAAGGTGATCAGGTTGTCCCACAGGGGGCTCGCAGTCTTAATCCCCATTTTACAGATGAGGTAACTGAGGCCCGGAGAAGTGAAGTGACTTGCCCAAAGTCACACAGCTGGCAAGTGGCAGAGCCGGGATTCGAACCCATGACCTCTGACTCCAAAGTCCGGGCTCTTCCCACCGAGCCACGCTGCTTCTCTCTTCAAATATGGGCTTTATGAGTCCAAAGCTGCCACGTTAGAGCTGATGTCTTAAAACTGAAAAGGAATATAAATTCAGAGATGTCCCAGGTGATATTTGCTGTAACTTGGATAGTGTAAGTCATGGTCTATGGATACAAATTTCCGGGCTTTAATAATAATAATAATAATGATATTTATTAAGCATTCACTATGTGCAAAGCACTGGTATAAGTGCTGTGGAGGTTACCAGGTGATCAGGTTGCCCCATGTGGGGCTCACAGTCTTAATCCCCATTTTACAGATGAGGGAACTGAGGCACAGAGAAGTTAAGTGACTTGCCCAAAGTCACACAGCTGACAAGGGGCAAAGTTGGGATTTGAACCCATGACCTCTGACTCCCAAGCCCACGCTCTTTCCACTGAGCCACGCTTTCCTTCTTATATTAGAAAGAGAGAAACAGGATTTTACTTAGGTAGAGAAAAGGCATCCCAATATTAACAATATTAACAAGCACGGACCTGGGAGCTGGAGGACCTGGGCTCCAATTGCAGCTCTGCCACTTGCCTGCTGTGTGACCTTGGACAAGTCACTGAACTTCTCTGGGCTTCAGTTTCCTCAACTGCAAAATGGGGATTCTCAATACCTGTTCTCCCTCTTATTTGACTGAGCTCTGTGTGGGACAGGGCCCGTTATCTGGCCTGATTAACTTGTATCTACCTCAGCGCTTAGAACTGCGCTTGACACATGGTAAGCGCTTACCAAATGCTCTTAAAAACAAAACGAAATCATAAACAGCAATCAGAACTGGACGAGTTGGCAGAAGAAAAGACTTTCTTTCCCCTCATATCTGACAGAACACCACTTTCCCCACCTTCAAAGCCCTACTAAAATCACATCTACTTCAAGGGGTTTTTTCTGATTAGACCCTTATTTCCTCTATTCTCACTTCTTTCCGCATAACCTTTGCACTTTGACCTTTACCCCTTAAGCACTTGATATTCACCCCATGCCCAGCCCCACAATATTTATATATATATATATCCACCTGCAATTTATTTTAATGTCCGTCTCCATCTCTAGTCTCTCTAAATTCCTTGTGAGCAGGTACTGTTTCTACCTATCCTACTGGATATTATTCCCCCAAGCACTTTTTTAATGGTATTTATTAAGCGCTCACTATGTTCCAGGCTGTGTACTAAGTGCTGGGGTAGATACAAGCTAATCAGTCCAAGTCCTACACAATAATAATAATAATAATAATAATAATAATAATAATAATAGCATTTATTAAGCGCTTACTATGTGCAAAGCACTGTTCTAAGCGCTGGGGAGGTTACAAGGTGATCAGGTTGTCCCACGGAGGGCTCACAGTCTTAATCCGCATTTTACAGATGAGGTAGCTGAGGCCCAGAGAAGTGAAGTGACTTGCCCAAAGTCACACAGCTGACAACCGGCATGGGATTTGAACCCATGACCTCTGACTTCAAAGCCCGTGCCCTTTCCACTGAGCCACACCGCTTCACATGAAACTCATGTGAGTTTCACATGAAACTCACAGTCTTAATCCTCATTTTACAGATGAGGGAACTGAGGCAAAGAGAAGTGAAATAACTTGCCCAAGGTCGCACCGGAGACAAGTGGCAGAATTGGGCTTAGAACACATGACCTTGACTGTTGGGTAGGGACCCTCTCTATACGTTGCCAACTAGTACTTCCCAAGCGCTTAGTACAGTGCTCTGCACACAGTAAGCGCTCAATAAATACAATTGATTGATTGATTGATGACTTTCTGATTGCCAGGCCTGTGCTCTATCCACTAGGCCATGCTGCTTCTCTATTCAGTACTTTGTACAGTGTTCCACACACAGTGAGTGTTCAGTAAATACCACTGATGGATTGACTGATCGATTGATTGACCGACTGGTTGTACCAGTAGGACAATCAATCAATCAATCAATCGGATTTACTGAGCGCTTACTATGTGCAGAGCACTGTACTAAGCGCTTGGGAAGTACAAGCTGGCAACATATAGAGACAGTCCCTACCCAACAGTGGGCTGACAGTCTAGAAGGGGGAGACAGAGAACAAAACCAAACACACTAACAAAATAAAATAAATAGAATAGATAGGTACAAGTAAAATAAATAAATAGAGTAATAAATATGCACAAACATATATACAGGTGCTGTGGGGAAGAGAAGGAGGTAAGACGCGGGGGATGGAGAGGAGAGGCCCCACTAACAAATCCAAGACACAATAGAAACCACTCAAGGATTCTCTACTGCTCTTTGAGTTACAAACTCCTTTCCCCCAATCTTTCAGGATCACCTAATCTGTCCCCGGACCCAAGACGGCCTACATAGTAACAGCAGTCAAGGGTATTTATTGAGCTCCTCCTGGATGCCTAAACTATGTCCTAAACTAAATGCTCGGGAAAGTAAGAAACAAACGAATCAATCAATCAATCAATCGTATTTATCGAGCGCTTACTGTGTGCAGAGCACTGTACTAAGCGCTTGGGAAGTACAAGTTGGCAACATATACAGTCCCTACCCAACAGTGGGCTCACAGACTAAAAGAAGAGACGCTTTGCCTGACCACAGGGAGCACACACTCTAAATGGGAGAGGAGTTCGGCCCTGGAAAATGCCTTTCATCAGTCACGAAGTTCTCACTTGTTGCTCTCAAGTGCTATCTATTCCTTGCCCTGTGCAATACGACAATAAACAGACACGTTCCCTGCCCACAATGTGCTTACAGTCTAGAGTCTTTTAGTCTTTTAGACTTTCTTTCCTCTCCCCCTCGTCCCCCTCTCCATCCCCCCGTCTTACCTCCTTCCCTTCCCCACAGCACCTGTATATATGTATATATGGTTGTACATATTTATTACTCTATTTATTTATTTATTTATTTATTTTACTTGTACATTTCTATCCTACTTATTTTATTTTGTTGGTATGTTTGGTTCTGTTCTCTGTCTCCCCCTTTTAGACTGTGAGCCCACTGTTGGGTAGGGACTGTCTCTATGTGATGCCAATTTGTACTTCCCAAGCGCTTAGTACAGTGCTCTGCACATAGTAAGCGCTCAATAAATACGATTGATTGATTGATTGACTGTGAGCCCACTGTTGGGTAGGGACTGCCTCTATATGTTGCCCATTTGTACTTCCCAAGCGCTTAGTACAGAGCTCTGCACATAGTAAGCGCTCAATAAATACGATTGATGATAGAGGGGGGAGACGGACATCATCAGTGGCGTCATTAGACTGCCCTGAAAACTGCTAATCTGTAATTAGATCATCATCATCATCATCATCAATCGTATTTATTGAGCGCTTACTATGTGCAGAGCACTGTCCTAAGCGCTTGGGAAGTACAAAATGGCAACTAGATGAATCAGTGACACTTACTGAAGCGCTTGCTGTGTGCAGAGCACTGCACACTTGGGAGAGTATAATTCAACAGAATTGTTGGACGCGTTCCCTGTCCATAAAGAGCCTATGGTGTGTAGGGGGAGACAGTCATTAACGTGAATAAATAAATCACAGAGATGGACACAAGGGCTGTGAAATAGAGGGTGGGGTGACTATCAAGTGTTTCAAGGGCACAGATCCAAGCGAATATCTTCCCACTCAGGCAGCTATTGTCTGGGTGCCAGGCTGATCCTGGCAGGAAGAGGTCCGAGTACAGCTCGGAGCGCGCATTTCACGTTTTCTAGAGTCATTAATGTCAGAAGAAGCAGAAGATTCATCCGCAATAGCTTGGTCAAACCATCCCACGGTGTAACTGATCTTTCTGTCCAGAGAAGAAGCTACCAATGGCTACTAGCTAAGTGCGTTAACAAAGACCAAACTGTTGTGAGTAGAGAGCATGGCTACCAACTCTACTGTATTACGCTTTCTCAAGAGCTTAGTAATAATAATAATAATAATAATAATAATGATGGCATTTGTTAAGCGCTTACTATGTGCAAAGCACTGTTCTAAGCGCCGGGGGGATACAAGGCGAGCAGGTTGTCCCACGTGGGGCTCACAGTCATCATCCCCATTTTACAGCTGAGGTAACTGAGGCTCCGAGAAGCTAAGAAACTTGCCCAAGGTCACACAGCAGACATGTGGCGGAGCCGGGACTCGAACCCAGGACCTCTGACTCCAAAGCCCGGGCTCTTTCCACTGAGCCACGCTGCTTCTCTAAGTACAGTACTCTGCACACAGTAAGCGCTAAGTCAATACTCTCGACTGATGAGCAAAATTGTATTCTATTCAGACATTTCTTCATCAGTAATCAATCAATGGAGAACTGAATTCAATGGCCTCGTTTTTGAGGAATCTCCCACTACATTTAATCATCAATCAATCAATTGTATTTATTGAGCGCTTACTGTGTGCAGAGCACTGTACTAAGCGCTTGGGGAGTACAAGTTGGCAACATATAGAGACAGTCCCTACCCAACAGTGGGCTCACAGTCTAGAAGGGGGAGACGGAGAACAACACCAAACATACTAACAAAATAAAATAAATAGAATAGATATGTACAAGTAAAATAAATAAATAGAGTAATAAATATGTACGACCATATAGACATATATACAGGTGCTGTGGGGAAGGGAAGGAGGTAAGATGGGGGGATGGGGAGGGGGACGAGGGGGAGAGGAAGGAAGGGGCTCAGTCTGGGAAGGCCTCCTGGAGGAGGTGTTGGTGTTTAATGTTGAGAAAGAGCACGGGTTTAGGAGTCAGAGGTCATTGGTTCTAATCCCAGGTCTGCCACTTGCCTGCTGTGTGACCTTGGGCCAGTCACTTAACTGCTCTGGGCTTCAGTTCCCTCATCTGTAAAATGGGGATGAACACTTTGAGCCCCATGTGGGGCAACCTGATTACCTTGTATCTACCCCAGCACTTAGAACAGTGCTTGGCACATAGCAAGCTCTTAATACCATCATTATTTATAGGCCTTCCCACACTGAGCCCCCTCTTTTTCCTCTCCTCCTCCCCTCCCCATCACCCCCCTCCCTCCCTCTGCCCTACCACATTCCCCTCCCCACAGCACTTGTGTATATTTGTACATTTTTATTACTCTATTTATTTTATTAACGATGTGTATATATAGCTATAATTCTATTTATTCTGATGGTATTGACACCTATCTACCTGTTTTACGTTTTTCTTTTTCTTTGTTTTGTTTTTTTTATGTCTGTCTCCCCTTTCTAGACTGTGAGCCTGTTGTTGGGTAGGGACCGTTTCTATATGTTGCCGATATGTACTCCCCAAGTGCTTAGTACAGTGCGCTGCACCCAGTAAGCGCTCAAGAAATACTATTGAATGAATGAAAGAATTTGTTAAGCATACTATGTGCCAAGCACTGTTCTAGGTGCTGGGGTAGAAACAAGGTAATCAGGTTTCCCACATGGGGCTCACAATCTTAATCCCCGTTTTCCGGGTGAGGTAACTGTGGCACAGAGAAGTTAAGGAGCTTGCCCAAGGTCACACAGCAGACAAGTGGCGAAGCTAGGATGAGAACCCACGACCTCTGACCCCCAAGCCTGTGCTCTTTCCACTAAGCCACGCTGCGGTGGCGAGATAGGCGAAATCAAGGTACAGTAAGGTGTTTCTGTTTTATGCAGAGGTATATAGACAACCACTGGAGGTTTTTGAGGAGTGGGGAAACATGGACTGAAAAGTTTTGTAGAAAAATGATCCAGGCAGCAGGGTGAAATATGGACTGAAATAGGGTGAGACAGGGAGGTCAGCAAGAAGGCAAAGTGGGGTAGGCTAAATCCTTGGATCAGCATAATAGTAATAATAATAATAATAATGGCATTTATTAAGCACTTACTATGTGCAAAGCACTGTTCTAAGCGCTGGGGAGGTTACAAGGAGATAAGGTTGTCCCACGGGGGGCTCACAGCCTTAATCGCCATTTTACAGATGAGGTTACTGAGGCACAGAGAAGTTAAGTGACCTGCCCAAAGACACACAGCTATTGGCAGAGCCGGGATTTGAACCCATGACCTCTGACTCCAAAGCCCGGGCTCTTTCCACTGAGCCACGGAAAGGAAAGGGCAGATTTTAGCGCTATGATGGACGTTGAACCGGCAGGATTTGGAGTCAGACTGAATATGTGGGTTGAATGAGAGAGATGAATTGAGGATAATGCCCCCTCCCCCTCTCCATCCCCCCATCTTACCTCCTTCCCTTCCCCACAGCACCTGTATATATGTATATGTGTTTGTACATATTTATTACTCTATTCATTTATTTATTTTACTTGTACATATCTATTCTATTTATTTTATTTTGTTAGTATGTTTGGTTTTGTTCTCTGTCACCCCCCTTTTAGACTGTGAGCCCACTGTTGGGTAGGGACTGTCTCTATATGTTGCCAATTTGTACTTCCCAAGCGCTTAGTACAGTGCTCTGCACATAGTAAGCGCTCAATAAATACGATTGATGATGATGATGATGATGATAATGCCAAGATTATGGGCTTGTGAGACCGGGAGGACGGTGGTGCCTCTGCAGTGCTGGGAAAGTAATGGGGAGGAAAGGGTTTTGGTGGTAATATGAGGAGTGGAAAGGAAGGAGTGGCTTTTTTTAAGCAGAATTTTGTAAAATTTCAAGCACAACTCAAGCACAGCAATTTCAAGCAAGAGTTGCGCCAGATACTGGAAACAACAAAAACGGTAGCAAAGACAGGGACAAGCTTGTCTATGCACAGGATTCATTCATTCATTCAATTGTATTTATTGAGTGCTTACTGTGTGCAGAGCACTGTACTAAGCGCTTGGGAAGTACAAGTTGGCAACATCTAGGGACGGGTCCCTACCCAACAGAGGGCTCACAGTCTAGAAGGGGGAGACAGACAACAAAACAAAACGTATGAACAAAATAAAATAAATATGTACAAATAAAATAAATAATCAATCAATCAATCGTATTTACTGAGCGCTTACTATGTGCAGAGCACTGTACTAAGCGCTTGGGAAGTACAAATTGGCATCACATAGAGACAGTCCCTACCCAACAGTGGGCTCACAGTCTAAAAATAATAATGGCATTTGTTAAGCGCTTACTATGTGCGAAGCACTGTTCTAAGCACGGGGGAGGATACAAGGTGATCAGATTGTCCCACGTGGGGCTCACACTCTTCATCCCCATTTTACAGATGAGGTAAACTGAGGCACAGAGCAGTTAAGTGACTTGCCCAAAGTCATACAGCTGACAATTGGCAGAGCCGGGATTTGAACCCATGACCTCTGACTCCCAAGCCCGTGCTCTTTCCATTGAGCCACGCTGGAGAACAGGAAATAAATAAATAGAGTAATAAATACATACAAACGTATATACCTATATACAGGTGCTGTGGGGAGGGGAAGGAGGTAAGGCTGGGGGGATGGGGAGGGAGAGAGGAAGGAGGGGGCTCAGTCTGGGAAGGCCTCCTGGAGGATAATGATGCCATTTGTTAATAATAATAATAATAATAATAATAATAATAATAATAATGGTATTTTTCATTCATTCATTCATTCAATCGTATTTATTGAGCGCTGACTGTGTGCAGAGTACTGTACTAAGCGCTTGGGAAGTACAAGTTGGCAAAATATAGAGACGGTCCCTACCCAACAGCGGGCTCACAGGACGCTAAGTAGCATGGCGCAGTCGACAGAGCCCGGGCCTGGGAGTTAGAAGGACATGGGTTCTAATCCCGGCTCTGCCACTCGTCTGCTGTGGGACCTCGGGCAAGTCACTTCACTTCTCTGTGCCTCAGTTACCTCATCTGTAAAATGGGGATTGAGACTGTGAGCCCCACATGGGCAGGGACTGTGTCCAACCCGATCTGCTTGCATCCGCCCCCAGCACTTAGTCCAGTGTCTGGCACATAGTAAGCGCTTAACAAGTATGCTTAGGTCTATGAGTTGTACGCTGGTCTTTTTAGCCACACTCCCTCAAGTGTGAAAGATAAACCTCATATAAAGGAGCGTGACTGTTAACTCTGTTGTCGGCACATAATAAGTACTTAATGAATACCATCGATTAAGCTCTATCATAGTCCCACTTCCTCCTGAAAACCTTCCACAATCGATTCACAGCCTATTAGTCACATCAACCCAATGGTCACCCTTAACTTGGCACATCCAAATAAATATATACAAATATGCTTATTAATTGATAGGTAGCTGTCCTTTGTTCTTGAAGAAGACGATAATGAGCTTGAATTTCTCCTTCATCTTACTGTCTGCTTCCTCATCATAGATAGCGACCTGCCGGTACCCTGAAGCCACATGGAAGCCGTATGGGACAAATATGCTTATTAATTGATAGGTAGCTGTCCTTTGTTCTTGAAGAAGACGATAATGAGCTTGAATTTCTCCTTCATCTTATTGTCTGCTTCCTCATCATAGATAGCGACCTGCCGGTCCCCTGAAGCCACATGGAAGCCGTATGGGACATACACTGGATCTCATCCCCACTAGTCACTGTATCATTTCCAACCACACTAACTCTAAATGCCCATTATTTGACAACAACTGCCTTTTCACCCACACATCCCTTCCAGAAAATGTTTGCACACTCCAAAGATACCTCCCCTATTTAGACCCTTCCACGTATCCCAAGCCACCCTGCTTGGAATACGTGGAATGTATTCTGGAATGTGTCTGTTAATTGTTGTATTGTATGTTTCCAAGCGCTTAGTACAGAGCTCTTCACACAGTAAGTGCTTGATAAATATGAGTTAATTAATTATTGAATGGTGCTTAGTACCTTATTGCCACCACACTCTGTTCAACAGCTTGTGCTAGATTTATTGATGGAAATTTCTACCTCCTTGCTGGTCATGAGTCTGCCTCGATAACAGAATTCAGCGACCGAATTTAGCTGTAATGCCAAACTAGACTTTCGCTTTTACTTGCGGCTTCCCTGCTGTAGACTAAATCACTACTCTGACCTTCTCTAGACTTATTTTCAGCCCACAATGTTCGATTGATTCAATAAAGTGGTTTACAATCATTTGCGTGTCCTTTTGGGTGCAGGCCTCTGCATTCCTATAGCTTTACAACTATTCATTCAAAAAAGTTTCACAAGACGTTGAATCAGAAAAATTACAGCCCATCAAATTTAATCCTGCAAGCATTTCAACTGATCTATCATTCAAGTGTGGCTCTCAAGAGAAATTCAATTGACATATGTCATCGAAATAATACATTAAAACTGAGCAAATTGTTAGAAGAGAAACCAAGTGACTGAATTGTGAGACTAATTTGGTATTTACGGATACCACAGTTCCTAGATTATTTCCATTTGTCAATCTTTCTCAATTCTGGGCTTGTGCTATTTGATTTTAGTGGATAAGAAGTATCCTTGCATTCTTCCCTAATACATTTAATCCCATTTATCAGCATCATTTTAAATCGTATTCCTGTCTTTCAAAGTGTTAGCCATCTTATCCAGTGTAGCATTGTCCCCAAACTGAATGAGTATAGTCTCAGTTTCTTCAGTCGGGTGGTTCATAAAGATCGTGAATTACACCAGCTCCAAGACCGAATCCTAGAGGATACCACTAGATTGAGCTCCTCTAGGTTGATGTTGGGCTGCTGGAATTATTCGTTCATTCAATCATATTTATTGAGTACTTATTGTGTGCAGAGCACTGTACTAAGCCCTTGGGAAAGTACAATACAACAATAGACAGACACATTCCCTGACCACAACTAGCTTACAGTCTGGGGTGAGATGGGGAGCCAGTCATTAATATAAAAAAATTAATTACAGATGTGTACATGAGTGCTGTGAGGGGGGAGTGAACTAAGGGAGCAAATCAAGGTGGCATAGAAGGGAATGGGAGAAGAGGAAGGGGAGCTTAGTCAGGGAAGGCTTCTTGGAGGAGATGTGCCCTAAATAATGCTTGGAAGTGGGGGAGAGTAATTGTCTATAGGATTTGAGGAGGGAGGGCGTTCCAGGCCAGAGGCAGGAGGTGGGCAAGGGGTTGGCGGTGAAATGGATGAGATCCAGGCACAGTGAGAAGGTTAGCATCAGAGGAGCGAAGTGTGCGGGCTGGGTTGGAGCAGGAGAGTAGCGAGGTTAGGGAGAAGGGGCCAAGGGGACTGAGTGCTTTAAAGCCAATGGTGAGTTTTTGTTTGATGTGGAATTACCTTTGGTTGTGACTTTCAAGTCAGCTGTGTACCCAAATCAAATCTTCTTATCTTGCCGACTGAACTACCCACCCTCAAAATCCCTACTGCATTCCACTATTACCTCAGTCTTCCCTTATCTATATAAATACGATTGAATGAATCCATGTAACTGTCACTCTGTCAAGGAAGGTAATTGATTTGGCAGGCATGATTTGCTCTTCTCAAAAACTTTGTGGTTGTTTCTTAATACACTATGCTTTTCTAGGGAGTAGTACATTAATTATGGGATGACTTGCTTCTTCCCATGTATGGATATTATGCCGCCTTCTATAATTAGCAGGGGCATCTTCTCCTAAAGAAGAGCAGACAATTAGCCTTTTCAAATCCATATGAACAGCTTCTGTCTTCTATGAATTTTCAAAAATCATGAGTGGTGGCTGTCAAAATGCCCACCGATCTCTTATGTACCCAAGATACATGTCATTAGGCTTCAATGATTCAAAGCTATCCATTTTTAAGACACCCTATAACTATTTCTTAATCTATTTTGAATTTCCAACCTCCCATTATAACTCATACCTGCTGTAGTTAATCAATCACAGATGATCTTTTTGGAAGAGACCCAAGTGATAAAAAAAAGAAAAAAACAATTAAAAGCTTACACTTTCACTGTGCACTATTATCAGTTTTTTCCTTCCTGGCCATCAATGGGGTGACGGTTCCTCCTTTTTCCTAGTACAATTGAATAATTGCCTTTTGCTTATTATGACCTATACTAGTTACATCTCTTTTGTGACTTTAGTTTTTATCATGCTATTTCTTTGTAATCTTTATGGTTTTACCTAATGTCTACTCATTGTAGCTTTCATTTTTGTTGTTCAAGTCCCCATAAAATTCTGGGTTTAGTCAAGATGGAATCATGTTACCTTTCCTGTCTTTACTTAGCACAGGCATAGTTCGTTCATTTGCCTGAAGAATTATTTGAAGAAAATTCAGCTTTCTTGAACTTCCTTATACGTACATTCTACTAGTGCGTAACACCTTCAATGACTTAAATGCAATTATCAAGTGATTTTGTCCACTGATTACCAAAGTGCCTATTCACATTTTCAAACTATTCATTCATTCAATCGTATTTAATATTCTATTTATTTTGTTAATGATGTGCATTTAGCTTTAATTCTATTTGATCTGATGACTTGACACCTGTCCACATGTTTTGTTTTGTTGTCTGTCTCCCCCTTCTAGACTGTGAGCCTGTTGTTGGGTAGGGACCATCTCTATATGTTGCCAGCTTGTACTTCCCAAGCACTTAGTACAGTGCTCTGCACACAGTAAGTGCTCAATAAATATGATTGAATGAATGAATGAATGAATACTATTATTATTCCCCAGATATATTAAAAAAGGCTTCTACTTTTCAAACTAGGAGCAGCAAAACCTAGTAGATGGAGCACAGACCTAGGATTTAGAGGACCTGGGTTCTAAACTCAACTCTGCCACTGGTCCACTGTGTGAGCCAGGGCAAGCCACTTAACTTCTCTGGGACTCAATTTCCTCATCTGTAAAATGGGGATTCAATACTTTTCTCCTTCCTACTTAGATTGTGAGCTCTGTATGAGACCAGGGGCTGTGTCCAACCTGATTACTTTGTCTCTTCCTCAGAGTTTAGAACAGTGCCTAACACATAGTAAGCACTTAACAAATATCATAATTAGGAAACTGTCCTTAATTGAATCTAAAACTCTTGGATAATCTCAGGCCCACTGAAATTCCTCCGAGCATTTAGCTGGGTAGTTAAAACCCTCTCTTCTCTTGCCTTTGCCTGGCCCCTCATCACTACAAAAACCTGAAAAGTTGTTCCATCAGTTCATTAAAGGAGGATGCAGCTAGGCCTATATCTCAACCTTGGCATTATCCTCGATTCAAATCTCTCATTCAACCCGTAATCTGTCACCAAATCCTGTCGGTTCTACCTTCATAACACTGCTAAAGCCTGTCCTTTCCTCTCCATCCAAACTGTTACCACACTGACCCAAGCACTTATCCTATCTCACCTCCTGGCTGAGCTCTCTGCTTCCCGTCTCTCTCCATTCCAGCCCTTACTTCACTCTGTTGTCCAGATAATTTTTCTAAAAATTTGTTCGATCCATGTTTCCCCACTCCTCAAAAGCCTCCAGTGGCTGCCATCTACCTCTGCATATGACAGAAACTCCTTACAATTGGCTTTAAAGCATTCGATCACTTGGTCCTCTCCTCTTACCTTGCTGATTTCCTACAACCCAAAACACTCACTTGGCTCCTCTAACACCGACCTATGCAATGTACCTCGACCATCAGCAACCCCTCACCCACGTCCTGCCTCTGGCCTGGAATTCCCTCCCTCTTCATAACCGAAGAGGGAAGAGAGGAAGAGAGGAAGCCCCTTCCTTCCTCTCCCCCTCGCCCCCCTCTCCATCCCCCCCATCTTACCTCCTTCCCTTCCCCACAGCACCTGTATATATGTATATATGTTTGTACATATTTATTACTCTATTTATTTATGTATTTTACTTGTCCATATCTATTCTATTTATTTTATTTTGTTAGTATGTTTGGTTTTGTTCTCTGTCTCCCCCTTTTAGACTGTGAGCCCACTGTTGGGTAGGGACTGTCTCTAGATGTTGCCAATTTGTACTTCCCAAGCGCTTAGTACAGTGCTCTGCACATAGTAAGTGCTCAATAAATACGATTGATGACAGACCAAGACTCTCTCCTCTTCCAAAGCCTTAGAAAAACCTTATCTCCTCCAAGAGGCCTCCCTGACTAAGCCTTCATTTCCCCATCCCCTAGCCCTTCGGCCTCACCTTTGGATTTGTACCCTTTAAGCACTTATATACAGATCCAAAATTCATTTTAACGTCTGTCTCCCCAGCTAGACTATTTGTGGGCAGGGAACATGTCTACCAACTCTGTTATATTGTATTCTCCCAGTGCTCTGCACACAGTAAGTGCTCAATAAATACGGTTGATTGATTGATTCTCCCAAGCACTTAGTACAGTGCTCTGCACAAAGCAAGCACTCAAGAAATGCAATTGATCTATCGCAGTATGTGTCCACAGTGGAAGGATACTCAAGTCCCGCTCATCCTTACTCCCAAGAGTCTTCAAGACTCCCAATAGTCTCTGAGTGTGACAGATGGATAAGAAACATGACAAAGTAGCCATCAGCCCTGAGAAGTCTACATCATCTCGATGATGTTCAATTAGGGTTCTCGATACCTCCTGGGACTCTGTGTCGAGTGAGAAGAATGATACACACCAGTCCATTTATTTTCTACCTTTTCTTCTTGGGGACTGTCCTTCTGACGTTTGATGACTTCATTGATTCCCTCTTTTGAAATGGAAACTGTCTTTAGTGCCTGTGAAATCGGAGCATCATACTGTTTTTCCTGAATTCAAGTCCTACATCTTCTAGGACGGTCATCGGCCAGCCTTCCTCCTTCCTACATCCATGGCACGTAGGGTTAAGTAAGGGGTAGAGGTTCACTGTAGGCAGGGAACATGTCTACCAACTCTGTTATATTGTATTCTGTTATATTCCTATAATGTACTCTCTCAAGTAAGTGCTTACTACAGTGCTCTGCACACAGTCTTCTAGACTGTGAGCCCACTGTTGGGTAGGGACCGTCTCTATATGTTGCCAACTTGTACTTCCCAAGCGCTTAGTACAGTGCTCTGCACACAGTAAGCACTCAATAAATACGATTGAATGAATGAATGAATAAATATCACTGATTGATATAAATATGTACTGGTTGTACATATTTATTACTCTATTTATTTATTTATTTATTTTACTTGTACATTTCTATCCTACTTATTTTATTTTGTTGGTGTTTGGTTCTGTTCTCTGTCTCCCCCTTTTAGACTGTGAGCCCACTGTTGGGTAGGGACTGTCTCTATGTGATGCCAATTTGTACTTCCCAAGCGCTTAGTACAGTGCTCTGCACATAGTAAGCGCTCAATAAATACGATTGATTGATTGATTGATTGATTGATCAGTTTCTCACCCATCTCTGGAAAAATAATAAAAAAGATATCTTACCCCTAATGCCACAACTCTCCAATGTCCACTGGGATAGTTTAACTTTCCCTGTGCCCCAAATCCCCTTAAGACAATGGTTTCTGGATGGGAGCTTCCTAGTAATCTTGTTACTATCATCATCATCATCAATCGTATTTATTGAGCGCTTACTGTGTGCAGAGCACTGTACTAAGCGCTTGGGAAGTACAAGTTGGCAACATATAGAGACAGTCCCTGCCCAACAGTGGGCTCACAGTCTAAAAGGGGGAGACAGAGAACAAAACCAAACATACTAACAAAATAAAATAAATAGAATAGATATGTACAAGTAAATAAATAGAGTAATAAATAGAGTAATAGTAATAGAGTAATAGAGTATTACTCTATTACTATTACTATAACAATAATTATAGTATTTGTTAAATGATTCCTGTGTGCCAAGACCCATACTAAGAACTGGAGTAGATACACAATAATCAGGTCCAAAATAGTCCCTGTCCCACATGGGGCTCAGGGCCTAAGAAAAGGGGAGAGGAGGAATTGAATCACCACTTTACAGATGTGGAAACTGAGGCACAAAGAAGCCAAGTGATTTACCCAAGTTCACACAGCAGCAAGTGGCAGAGTGGGGATTAGAACGCAGATCAATTCATCAGTCAATGATATTTTATTGAGTGCTTACTGTGTGCAGACCTAACACTTGGGAGAGTACGGTATAACCGAGCTGATAGATGTAGTCCCTGCCTACAAGGAACTTAGAGTCTAGAGGGAGAAGCAGACAGACAGGACCTCTGACTTGCAAACCCAGGCTCCTTCCTCTAGCCCATGCTGCTTCTCAATTAGTTGTGATATTCATTGAGCACCTACTGAGTGCAGAGCCTAGACCAAGCCCCTCCATGTCACACAAAATAGCTGGTAGACACAATCCCCCTCCCCCTAAAGAGCCCACAGTCAAATAATAATAATAATAATAAGTGTGGTGTTTGTTAAGCACTTACTATGTGCCAGGCACTGTACTAAGCACTGGAATGGATACAAGCAAATCAAGTTGGAAGCAGTCCCTGTCCCTTTTGGGGCTCACAGCCTCAATCTCCATTTTACAGATGAGGTAACCGAGGCACTGAGAAGTGAGGTGACTTGCCCAAGGCCACTCAGCAGACGAGTGGCAGAGCCTGGTTTAGAGCCCATGACCCCCTGACTCCCAGGGGTGTGCTCTATCCACTACAAGGAGCTTGTACATGAAGTACTAGCGCTTAGTGCAGTGCTCTGCACACAGTAAGTGCTCAAGAAATACGACTGAATGAATGAATGAATAAACAAGAGGCTGAACAGCTTTGCCACAGCCCTCCCCATCTTCAAAGCCATTCTGAAATTGCTTCTCCTCCAGGACACCTTCCCCAATTAATTTCTTTTCACCCCAGGTTACATCCCAACTACAGACTCGGCATTTGGTGTCCCAATTCCACACCATCACATATAGAACTTCCACACCTAATGACCTACAAACCCTGTTGCTAAAGCACTCACCCACCTATCTGCTTTCCCTTTGCCCTCCTTTTATTAGCCGAAAAAGAAGTGATATCATGTTTTATTTCTTGGTTTCTCCCAAAACCTGTTAAGCATTCTTGACTTTCCAGTTTCCATTTTCCTGTGTTTGCATCAGAACATTTTCTGTTGCAGTCAGACTTCTCCAAAGTTCCTCAAAACTTCCTCAGTTCCCTCTTTTGTATTGCAGAGTCTCGTCAGACTTTTCTTGGACACATTTGAACGACGCAACCTAAAAACCCAAGTCTCTTGAATAACTGCAACTGTGTTATTGATTTTTTGCTTTTCTGGCGTGGACACGTCAATTCCTAACCAGAAAGAATGCTCATCCCTCAACCAGACTTTCCTTCATGATCCTTTAAAAGAAATGCTTTAGCAGCTGTGCTTGCAAAATGGCAAATGTGCCTAGGTTTTCACTTTGTTTGAAAAAAGTCAAATATCTATAAAAGAGGTTTTCAGGAAAACATTGTTTTAAGTGAATTTAATCCAAAAATAATCAAAACATCCTTCTCCCACCCTGTAATTATTGATGTAGCTCCAGCAATACACAGGGTGAGGCATAACAGCCAAATGTACTCCAACCAAGGAACAAAGTGCCCAAGCCCACGCAGGGTGAAATATTAAGGAAACCTGAGTGGTTTGAGCCAATACTCTTGCAATCCCCGGTTTTTAAATAAGGAAAAATATTAAGCTAGAACTTCATGCTGGCTTGAAATGAGGAATAACCTGAGGGGATGAATGGGAATTCACTTATAGGAGATGTAGCTGGCAAAAGGTAGGCATTCACGTATATAATTAAAGCTGATAGCACCAGAAAACATCCAACAGTGGGCAAGAAATGTGATACTTCTGTTTTTGTACTTTTCCCAAACACTTAGTAGTATACACTGGGAATGAATGTGTCTTTACCGTTATGCTGTTCTCTCCCAAGCACTTACTACAGTGCTCTACACACAGTAAGCGCTCAATACAACTGAATGAATGAATGCACCCAAGTGGTGCTCAAAATAAAGATTACTGCTACTACATTTACTACTACTTTAGACAATTCCTCTCATTTTCTTGTGTGTCTGTCTGCCACTCATTTAGAATGTAAGGTCTTTTTTGGGCTATGGGCAGGGCCTTAATCAGTGGCCAGGGATTCTTCCCAACGTTTAGTGCATAAATGCTGTTATTGATTCATTTAGAAAGAATAGAGGACATTCACTTTTTGAATGAAAGCTAACTCTCATTTAACTAGTTATCAATTTAACTCAATTATGGAAAAAAATCTGGTAAGGCCCTTTGATGGACTCTCTCATTGGCTAATTTATAGTCATTTTTAGTGAAATGGAAGAAAAAAAATCATTTTGAAAAGAAAAAAAGCCTAAGTGAAAAGCATCAAATGATTCAGTCATTTACCCACGGCATTGGTACTTTCTCATGAGTAAACAGTAGTTGCTTTACAATTCCATTTCTTCTGTTCTTTTGGGAGGGCCACACTAGTCTGTGTTTTGGCAGATAAATCAGCTAAGGAAAAAAAAATCCTAGCATATTACACTAGCAACTGCCTGGAGCCCTGCTGAGCTCCTTTTATTTTTAGGTTTTGTCATTTAATCTTTAGAAAAAAAAAACTGGAAACTTTGTTAACTTCATGTGGAGAGGAATGGGAAACTATTGGAGGCTCTGGAGGAGTGGGAAGATGAGAGCAAAACAATATTTTAGAAAAAAATGATGCAGGCAGCAGAGTGAAGTGCTCTTGGATTTGCTTCCTTTTTTCACCCCTCCCTCAGCCTCACAGCACTTATGTACGTAATTTATTTCTTTATATTAACATCGGTCTCCCTTCTAGATTGTAAGCTCACTGTGGGCAGGGAACATGTCTACCAACTATTATACTGCACTCTTCCAAGCACGTAATATAGTGCTCCATACACAGTAAGTGCTTAAACACAATTGATTGATTAATTGAAGTATGAACTGGAGAAGGAAGAGGACACTCACCACGGCGCAAGTTTAAGTGCCTCAACAGCTCTCTCTTTCTCCAATAAATCTATAGTATTTATTGGCAGACAAACATATGCAGAACTTTGTACTGTGTATGCCCTTGGGAGGATACAGTAGATGTAGGGGGCATGAGCTCTGCTCACAAGGAATTAATAATCTAATGGGAAAAAATTTGATGCTATTGATGCCTGTCTACTTGTTTTGTTTTGTTGTCTGTCTCCCCCTTCTAGACTGTGAGCCCGTTGTTGGATAGGGATTGCCTCTGTTGCCGAATTGTACTTTCCAAGCGCTTAGTACGGTGCTCTGCACAAAGTAAGCTCTCAATCAATATGACTGAATGAATTGAATGAATGAAAAAGACGGAAGAAGTGCTTGAATAAAAGACTATAAACAAATAAATAAATGTAAACTGGGGAGAAGAAAATGTAATTGGAGAAAGCTTCCTGGAGGAGGAGATGGGATTTCAGAAGGGCTTTGCAGATGGGGCGAGCTCAGGCCTGGTGAATTTGAAGGGGGAGGGACTTTCCAACAGGGTACGAGCTAGGGAAGAGGGACAAGAGAGTCAGGAACGAGGCATAGTTAAGCAATGTAGCCTAGTGGAAAGAGCACGGACCCAGAAGACAGAAGCCTCAAATTGTGTTGCCAATTTGTACTTGTGTTGCCAATTTGTACTTCCCAAGCGCTTAGTACAGTGCTCTGCACATAGTATGCGCTCAATAAATACGATTGATTGATTGATTGAAGCCTCGTATTCTAATCCTCGTTCCGCCACTTACCTGCTGTGTGACCTGGGGACGAGTCACTCAACTTCTCTGTGCCTCAGTTCCCTCATCTGCAAATTGGGGGTTTAATAGCTGTTCTCCCTCCTACTTAGACTGTGAGCACCATGTGGGGCCTGATTATCTTGTTCCTACCCCAGAGTGCTTAGTACAATGCTTGGCATATGGTAAGTGCTTAACAAACACCACAACTATTATTATTATTAGTGAGAGGTGGTGTGCTTAGTGGGAACAGAGTACAAGTTGAACTGTAAATGATAATCACAATGGTATCTGTGAAGCAGTTACTATGTACCAAGCACTGTATTAAGTGTTGGTGAAGATGCAAGATCATCAGGTAGGTCACAGTCCCTATTCCACCCAAAGTTCATTGTCTAATAAGGAGAGTGAATTTGTATTGAATCCTCATTTCACCAAAGAGGAACCTGAGGCATAGAGAAGTTGAATGAGTTTTCGGTGTCTTGGCTCTCAAATCTATACTATAACTCGGTGAATAGCATAACTTGGTAACTTCTTGAAATGCTGCTTATCTCACATCTCCCCTGCCCTCAAGACCCTCTTGATGGCTTCCCACTTTCCTCTGCCTCAAAAAGAAACTCTTTCCAATTTGCTTCTTACATATCAGCCCTTTTCACCAACCCATTTCTTTCATTCCTCCCAAGCTACCCTTTCTAGCTGTACCTTGACTACTAAGGAGAGTGAGCTAATGAGCTGACAGGAGTTACTGTTTGATGCGGAGAGGGATGGTTACTCACTAAAGGTTATGAAGGGGTAAAAAAGATATGTACAGAACAACGTTTAGAGCAACCACTGTAGATATAGGGGAGGCACTGGCAGGTTACTGCTAGTGTGGTATCTGCCTGAACAACGAGCTGCTTACCATCAGGTAAGAGAAAGACAGAAGAAAGTAAAGAAATTTCCACTCACCTCTTCTCTTCCCTGCCATTCTCAAGGATTAACGCTGGAATTTTCAGGGTCTTCATGGAAGAAAGTTATGGATTTGGAGGGCTTTAATCACTGCTTCTAACCACTGATTCTTATGTTTTTTAAATTGGGGTGGGTTTGGAGAAGGTACTGTTTGTGGCCCCACCTTTCCCTACATGGGATGGCCTTGTTAAAATTAAGAGCTTGCTCAAAGTTATGTCTGTCCCATGCAAATTTCGATCGAAAGGGGAATTTTCCAAACACAGCCTCTGTTAATGGATTTTTAAGGATTTTAAGGTTTTTGGTCAAATAGCCCACAAACTTTTCTACAACTGAAAACTCAAGTATTAAAAACCAATATCCCCTCCCCTGAAAACTCCCCAGTGGCTTCCCGTTGGAGAATACTGGTCTCCCACCTGCTCTCTAAATCCACTCCCTCCACCTGCACCTCTGGCCAAGCCCCTCTAATCTCCTAAAATAAATCTGGTCCCATTATCCACCCACCCCGCCCACTGCTATTTCAACCTCTCTCTCATCAGTTCCTTCCCTTTTGCCTTCAAGGGATGCCAAGTCTTCCTCATGCTTAAAAAAAAACCCTCTCTCAATTGCCACAGCTCCCTCCAGCTATTATCCCAACTCTGCTCCTATTTCTGGATAAACCTTTAGTTGAGAAGCAGCATGGCTTGGGAGTCAGAGGATCTGGGTTCAAATCCCAGCTCTGCATTTGACTGCTGTGACCTTGCGCATGCCATTTAATTTCTCTATCCTTAAGTTTCTTCATACATAAAATTCAATTGCATTTACTGAGCACTTACCTTGTGCAAAGCACTGTACTGAGGATTCAACCCTGCTCTCCTCCCCACTTAGACTATGAGCCCAATGTAGGATAGGGACTGTGACAATCAAAAAATCAATGGAAATTATTGATTATTTTATATCTACTCTACCAATTAGTACAGTGCTTGGCACATTATCAGCTTTTAACAAATATTATAATTATAATTAAACTCTTGGAATGGGTCATGTACACCCTCTGCCTTGATTTCCTACCCATCCACTCTCTTTTTGACCTGTGCTAATCAGGATTTTAATCTTTCGTTTCCTTTAAAACTGCACTCTTGGGTTACCAATGGCCTCTTTGTATCCAAGTCCAATGGCTTCTACTCTGTTTTAATGCTCCTTGGCCTTTCTAATGCTTTAGATACCATAAAACACTCCCTCCTCTTTGCAAAGTGGTTATAATAACAATAATTATTGTGATATTTGTTAAGTGCCTACTATGTGCCAGGCACTGTACTAAGTGCTGGGGTGAATACAAGCAAATAGTCGGACACAGTCCCTGCACCACGTGGGGCTCACAGTCTCAATCCCCATTTTACAGATGAGGTAACTGAAGCACAGAGAAGTAAAATGCCTTGCCCAAGGTCACACAGCAGGCAAATGGCAGAGCCAAGATTAGAACTCATGACCTCCAAACTCCCACGCCTGTGCTCTATCCACTACGCCATGCTGCTTCTCCCCATAGGTCTCCTACCACTCTGACTGATCCTTCTCAATCTCATTCGCTGGCCTCTTTTCCGCCTCACTGCCCCTAACTGTGGGTGTACTTCAAGTCTCTGTTCTGGGTCCCCACATCTTTCATTCTACATACACTCTCTTGTGAAATACGATTGATAAATACGATTGATTGATTGATTGTGAAATTGGCCTATTCACATTTTTTCAGTTACCATCTCTATGTGGATGATTCCCAAATCTACCTTTCTAAAAGCTTGTTTCGTAAGCTTCTTCTTGCCTCCAGGACATCTCCACTTGGGTGCAACACCGACACCTCAAAATTAACAAGTACATAACCCAGCTTTCCCTCCAACCTGTCCCAGAAGTCCAGAACCTGGGTGTCATCCTCTGACACCTCACATGTCTTTGAATTCTCACACAAGCTCCTGCTAAATCCTGATTGCTCTTTCTTCAAAACATCTACTATCTGGGTCCAAGCACTTTACATATCACTTTACATGCTACTATCTGGGTCCAAGCACTTTACATATCGCCCTTAGTCCCTGGTCTTCCTGTTTTCGGTGCCTTTGCTCTCAAATCTATACTATAACTCGGTTAATAGCATAACTTGGTAACTTCTTGAAATGCTGCTTATCTCACATCTCCCCTGCCCTCAAGACCCTCTTGATGGCTTCCCATTTTCCTCTGCCTCAAAAAGAAACTCTTTCCAATTTGCTTCTTACATATCTGCCCTTTTCACCAACCCGTTTCTTTCATTCCTCCCAAGCTACCCTTTCTAGCTGCACCTTGACTCTCCCACTTTCACCCGTTTCCACTCATTCCTCCTCTGTTCTGGACCTCCCTTCCCTGTCTCTAAATCCAACAGGCTCTCCCCTCCTACGAAGCCCCCCTAAAATTTCATATCCCCTGACAAGCCTTTCTAATTGATCAAAAGTATTTACTGTGTGCCTACTGTGAGCCCAGCACTGTACTAAATGCTTGGGAAAGTAAAATACAATAGGGTTGGTACATACAGTCCCTGTCCAAAAGCTTATGTCTACAGTCCCCAGTTAACTCCCAAGTTGCATCAGCCTAACAGCTAATTCTAGCACTTACATATTTATGCATAACTCTCAGCAATTTTGTGCGTGTGTCGAATCAATTGTACAATCAATTCGTTTATGCTGATTATTGTAAATATTTTATGCATCTCCCCTATTACAGTGAAAGTTCCTTCTGGTTAGGGAATGGGTCTCTTGCTTCTATTGTACTTTCCTTAATGCTTAGTACAGTACATTGTACCCAGGAGGTGCTCATTAGATAACTACTACTACTACTATTGCTTCTCCTACTACTACTACACTAGGACAAAAGTACTTATCCTTAAAAATGGAAAAGATGATCCTATATCTAGCAGACGGCTATTATACCATTTAAGGCAAACTGGAAAGACTCAGCAAACTTTGAGAATGCTTCTCCTTAAATAACTAATTAGACTAATATCACATGCAATTTTTCAACCAACCTGAAAAAGTATTTTGTCTTTTCAGCATGCCTGGAACTTAACAGGAATATAGGCAGAATATAGAAACTGTCACATGGCAGATACTAATTGTTACGATTAAGGTCTAACAAGCACACTTCCCTGCTGTTCCGAGAATGTCTCTGACTTTTGATCCTGACATCTGTGTCTTACAAGAATTTCACTCTGCCCTGACATTCCTTCTGATGTTGATCCAGGAATTAATGGATTGTGAAAACGCTGGCAGGATATCATTTAAAAAATAGAATTCTTCATGTACAAGTGGGGAAAAGGTATCAGAATTCACAGACTTTGTGGCTGATACAAACATATTTCTTAGGATTTTAAAGCATGAAGCAATGGATCAAAACAGAGGACAGAAAGGATCATTTTGAAAAGAGCAAGAAGTTCACAATTCAACTCAGTTACAGTATTGTAAATACTATAGCATCAAGTCACTTATGGCTTACCAAATATTTAGATAAATTCTGATTAAGTTGTTTTATCTGCACACCAATTATTAACATTTGTGGTTGAGTAACTTTTATAACGAATCCTATGTTTTTATTTCAATGGAAAATGTTTCCATAGCTGAAGAAAATCACAGTAATTTACATTATTACTGGCAACATCTCTTAACTTTCCTTAAAATTTTCTCATGCCCAATGTGTTTAGAATCACAGCACTCTCTTTGATAAGGTATCAGGAACCTCAATTAATTAATTAAATTTTAATCTCAAGGATTTAATTTTAAATGTCTCAAGAGGTATTTAAAACTGAGGAATTCTATTGAAATTTAGAATTAACACATCAGAGGATACTGTCTTTGCATTTCATGGTTCTGGATAATTACTAGATGCCAATGGATAACAAGCATAGCTTTACACTCACAGACATTAACGTGTGACAAGCAGCATTACCGAACATATTTAGTAATTGTAAATGAAAAAGCAGAAATATTTTTTTGAAAAATCATTTAAAAAATCCAGCATTTGCAAAATTCCCTTTTGCCAGGGGGCGAAGAAAAATATTTTTTGTTAAAACACATTGAACTGAAATTCAACAAGTTTCATTAAAACAAAAATCAGTTCATTTGCTAAAGATGGAGTGAAATTCAATTAGGTACTTTAATAATTATTGTTATTTCAAACAACACAGGAATCAAGCCATCCAGATTTCATATAACATTTTGTAAAAGCCTGAAATCTCTGGAGCTCTGCTTAAATGCCCTGTTTCAGGAAAAAAAAAATGTTTCAAGATGAAGTAGCAGTTATCGGCTTCTTTAAACTCTAATCAAGTACTTATAGAGATCAAGGTCTGGGTCCTTTTTTCAAAATTTAACAGAAGGTCATTGAAAAGGTAGGCAATGCTTGCCTGTGGGTTTAACGTACTGCACATCCTGTATGAAAAACCATTTATATTTCTGATCATGTAATGAAACATGAATGACTGTCCTACCAATTCCTACACTATCTGGTTCAATTTACAAGCAATCCATGACTATCTGCCAAATAACCCCAACTCTGGAAAGCACGGAAAAAAGTCAAAAGACTTCAAACCTATTGCAAGTAATTATGGATGGTGGGTCATTTTCTACCTTATGTTAACTATTCTATTTTCCAAAGTTAAATGGCATTCTTTCTTTCTCATCCCAATGTCTTTTTTTCCTTTTATCACTCAAAAAAAAATCATTAAAGGAATTCAGATGGGATAGGAAAAAAAAAACAAAACAGAGAAATGAAGATGAAGAGTAAAGCCAGACGGCACTTAGACACGCTAAGAAAAAGGGATAGGCGAGAAATTAAAAATGTGAGGTAGGGACCAAAATGCAAGATGTTTGGTAGGTGGGGTTAAAAAGGAGGTAGTAAGCAGAAGGAGAATGAACACCAAGAATTAGAAAGTCATTCATTTTGAAATCTTGGTCTGGCTCTCATCGTAGTCAACAGGCAAGATATGTCATTGCTGCAATATCTATTTTTCTATACTTTTTTACTTTTTCCTCTTGGGTGGCATAATAATGTCTTTTATTCCATATTCTAGTTGGCTGTACTTTGATTTATCCTAATTCTCCTGCATGAGGCCTTCCCTGACTAAGCCCCCCTTTCCTCTTCTCCCACTCTCTTCTGCATCACCCTGACTTGCTCCCTTTGTTCTTCCCCCCACCCGCAGCTCCACAGCACTTACGTACAAATCTGTAATTTTTTTATATTAATGTCTGTCTCTCCCACCCCTAGACTGTAAGCTCATTGTGGGCAGGAAATATGTCTGTTTATTGTTGTATTGTACTCTCCCAAGCACTTAGTACAGTGCTCTGCACACAGCAAGTGCTCAATAAATACAAATGAATAAATGAATTTACTAACCAACTGCAATCAAAATGACCAGAATTCCGGTCTATTGGATTACAGCACAACACTAGCATCACACTATAGTTACTTTGGGATATGAATAAATTTAGCAATTACAATTATTGTGTGAACCAACTTGTACTTCCCAAGCGCTTAGTACAGTGCTCTGCCCACAGTAAGCGCTCAATAAATACGATTGAATGAATGAACTTAAGTAATATACTACATTCTTGCCCACTTGGTTGTTGCGCCCAGTATTCCAGATCACTGTGAACAATTTCTTTTGGCAGTTCTCGGTTCCGATGTCTTCGAAATTGAACTAGACTCATCCATAATATCCGACGGCCAACTCAATCATCATTAAATGCCGATTTGTACTTCCCAAGCGCTTAGTACAGTGCTCTGCACATAGTAAGCACTCAATAAATACGATTGATGATGATGATTAAAATCATAAGTGCATAGGTATATAGATGGCTTCTGTGTAAAGGTATAGATCATAAAATATGCCTTATTAGAAACACATCTCTTCCCAAAAGTGCATAAAACACCACATAACTGCGATGGCTTTTCATGAAGCTAACGAAGAGTAGCTTCGAACTATGTTTTTCTGGAATTGCAGTGTCACTGTAGACACAATTTTCATAGTAACACAGACAAAGCAGTACAAAGAACACCACCGAGATCTCTACATTTGAAGGCCTTACAAAAATATTGGTTATGGAAGACAGACCAGGGCTCTGGCAACTTCAAAGCAATTTTCACTGCAACAAAACATTCACCAAAACCCACTCTCTGAGACGTTACCTCAGAGTTGAAGGTGCCAATCTGACCCTTTTCCCATCATCACTGCAGGACCATGTAATGCCGGCATTCCCAGGCCACCACACTTGGGATGCAATAATTGACCCGGAAGTTTGTACCGCAATATGCTTCTGATCTACTAAGAACTCAATAGACCAAGCCACTTCACTTCTCTGTGCCTCAGTGACCTCATCTGTAAAATGGGGATGAAGACTGTGAGCCCCACGTGGGACAACCTGATCAGCTTGTATCCCCCCAGCGCTTAGAACAGTGCTTCGCACACAGTAAGCGCTTAACAAATACCATGATCATTATTATTATTATTATGAATATTTTTTAAAGTTTTGAGACAATAATCTGACAGTGTGGGTTAACTCTATAGAACTACCACTTGTACATATTGCCTTTTCCTCCTTCCTTCTACCTGTAAATTATCTTGTTGTTTGTCTCCATCACGAAATAGTAAAGGGGGTGGGGGGGGCGGAGGAGGAGGGAGGAGGAGGAGGAGGAGGAGGAGGAGGAGGAGGAGGAGGAGGAGGAGGAGGAGGAGGAGGAGGAGGAGGAGGAGGAGGAGGAGGAGGAGGAGGAGGAGGAGGAGGAGGACTACTACTACTTCTTGAAGCAGCATGGTGTAGTGGATAGAACAGGGGCCTGGAAATCAAAAGGTCATGGGTTCTAATCCTGGCTCTGTTACTTGTCGGCTGTGTGACTTTGGGCAGGTCACTTAACATTTCTGTGCCTCAGTTACCTCATCTGTAAAATGGGGATTAAGACTGTGAGCCCAGCTTGGGACAACCTGATCACCTTGTATCCTCCCCAGCGCTTAGAACAGTGCTTCACACATAGTAAGCGCTTAGCAGATGCCATCATTATTATTATTATTTCATTTCCTCTGTGCCTCAGTTACCTCATCTGTAAAATGGGGCTTGAGACTGTGACAGGGACAGGGACTGTGTCCAACCCGTTTTGCTTGTATCCATCCCAGTGCTTAATACAGTAGCATGGTGTAGTGGAAGCAGCATGGCGTAGTGGATAAAGCACTGGCTTGGGAGTCAGAAGGTCATGGGTTCTAATCCCGACTCCACCACTTGTCTGCTGTGTGACCTGGAGCAAGTCACTTAACTTCTGTATGCCTCAGTTACCACATCTGTAAAATGGGGATCGAGACTGTGAGCCCTACATGGGATTGGGACTGTGTCCACCCCAATTAGCTTGTATCCACCCCAGCACTTTGTACAGTGCCTGGCACGCAGTAAGTGCTTAACAAATACCATTATAAGTATTATTTATTATTTTTATTGTGTGCTTACTGTGTGCAAAGGACTTGGGAGAGTGCAATGCAATGGAGTTGGTAGACGCGTTTCCTGCCCACAACAAATTAACAGTCTAGAGAATAAAAATAGAATGGGGATGTGTGCACAAGATGAGTGGGAAGACAAGTGTGTGAGTTTTGAAGTGCATGGAGAGGGGACAGGAAAGCTCCAACTACTAAGGAGGGAAGAAAAGAGGTGGGATGAGCTTACATATCTTGGAGGAGCTTTTGGTCATTTTCCAAGAACCTGAGGCATAGTCTAAAAGCAAATTTCAGACTCCTCAAACGTGCCAGGCCTGCATATAATAAAGGAACCTGGATCTATTGGAGAATGTATCAGAGAAGATGGCATTAAGTTTCAGAAGACTGGCTGTCAATGGATGGTGATTTAGGATTGGGGAAATTGCCGGGTAGCTGAATTTGTTTAGAAACTGCAAAGGCCTAAGTTTGACAAAGATGGTTCTTTACGCATACATGCATTCACATTTTGGGATCATATTATTTTGGCATGGTCAGTCTCTGATTATCCACATCATGTTATCCAAATTTAGTATTATCAATCAAACTTAATCAATCAATCAATCATATTTATTGAGCGCTGTGTGCAGAGCACTGTACTAAGCACTTGGGAAGTACAAGTTGGCAACATAAAGAGACGGTCCCTGTTTAGAGTATTGCACTAAGCATTTGGAAAAGTATAAAATACCTGAGTTGGTAATAATAATAATAATAATGGCATTTATTAAGCACTTACTATGTGCAAAGCACTGTTCTAAGCACTGGGGAGGTTACACGGTGATCAGGTTGTCCCACGGAGGGCTCACAGTCTTAATCCTCATTATACAGATGAGGTAACTGAGGCCCAGAGAAGTTAAGTGACTTGCCCAAGGTCACACAGCTGACAGTTGGCAGAGCTGGGATTTGAACCCATGACCTCTGACTCCAAAGCCCGGGCTCTTTCCAGTGAGCCACGCTGCTTCCCTCCCATTCCCTGCCCTCAAGAACCTTACAGTTTATAGGGAGAATCAGACATAGTGATAAATAAATTATGAATATGTAAATAAGTGCTGTGGGGCTGTGGGTGGGGTGAATAAAGGGTGCAAACGCAAGTGTAAGAGTGATGCAGAAGGGAGTGGGAGAAATTGAAAATGAGGATTTAGTTGGGGAAGGCTTCTTGGAGGAGATGTGGTTTTAATAAGCCACTGAAGATGGGAAGAGTAATTGTCTGTTGGATATGAAGTGGGAGGGAGAGCCAGGGCATGGGCAGGGGGTCAGCAACAAGATAGACAAAATCGGGGTACACTGAGTAGGTTGGTAATAGAGGAGTGAAGTGTGTGAGCTGGGTTGGAGTAATAATAATAATAATAATAATGATGGTAGTTGTTAAGCGCTTACTATGTGCAAAGCACTGTTCTAAGTGCTGGGGAGTTTACAAGGTGATCAGGTTGTCCCATGGCGGGGGGGGGGGGGGGTCACAGTCTTAATCCCCATTTTACAGATGAGGGAACTGAGGCACAGAGAAGTGAAGTGACTTGCCCAAAGTCACACAGCTGAAAGTTGGCGGAGCCGGGATTTGAACCCATGACCTCTGACTCCAAGGCCTGTGCTCTTTCCAC